>NC_069502.1:280165339-280172839 GCF_027579735.1 Bombina bombina
ATTATAGCTATTTTAGGATTAATATTTATTTTACAGGCAGCTTTGTAATTATTTTAACCAGGTACAATAGCTATTAAATAGTTAAGAACTATTTAATAGCTACCTAGTTAAAATAATTACAAAATTAGCTGTAAAATAAATCCTAACCTAAGTTACAATTAAACCTAACACTATACTATCATTAAATTAATTAAATAAAATACCTACAATTACCTACAATTAACCTAACACTTCACTATCAATAAATAAATTAAATACAATTCCTACAAATAACTACAATGAAATAAACTAACTAAAGTACAAAAAATAAAAAAGAACTAAGTTACAAAAAATAAAAAAATATTTACAAATATAAGAAAAATATTACAACAATTTGAAACTAATTACACCTACTCTAATAAAATAACAAAGACCCCCAAAATAAAAAATGCCCTACCCTATTCTAAATTACTAAAGTTCAAAGCTCTTTTACCTTACCAGCCCTGAACAGGGCCCTTTGCGGGGCATGCCCCAAGAAGTTCAGCTCTTTTGCCTGTAAAAAAAAAAAAACATACAATACCCCCCCCCAACATTACAACCCACCACCCACATACCCCTAATATAACCCAAACCCCCCTTAAATAAACCTAACACTAAGCCCCTGAAGATCTTCCTACCTTATCTTCACCATACCAGGTTCACCGATCCGTCCTGAAGAGCTCCTCCGATGTCCTGATCCAAGCCCAAGCGGGGGGCTGAAGAGGTCCATGATCCGGCTGAAGTCTTCATCCAAGCGGGAGCTGAAGAGGTCCATGATCCGGATGAAGTCTTCATCCAAGCGGGAGCTGAAGAGGTCCATGATCTGGATGAAGTCTTCTTTTTTTTTTTTTTTGAATAATTTTTTATTGAGGTTTGAGAAGAAAACAAAGAATATCAATTGTGATGAATTGCAACAATCATATACATATACAAGAAAAACTTAGCAAGCAAGCTGCTACAACATAACAAATCTGTTACATCACAGGTATTCAAGAGAAAAAAAAAATACAATAGGTATACCTCATGTTTTCTATTTTAGTTACATAAAGAAAAATTTTGAACCTTACAGTTTCCAACATAGAATTATAACATAATCATTACATTAAAAAAACTATAGCCTAAATAGAGGGGGGGAAAAAGAGGAAGAAGAAAGAAAAAAAAAAAAAAAAAAAAAAAAAGGGGGAGGAATTGGAAATGCGTAAATCCTAAATAACTCTCTCTCTATCCCCACCCCGCCCGCCCGCCACCCCACCCCCACTCCGTCCCCCCCGAGCGCCAACGACTAGTTCTCCCTCATAGTGCCATCAATCCATGTGTGTGGGAAAACATTAAGTAACGTTAGTTCCGCAAAACACACTGAAGAGAGAAAAGGAGAGAGTATCCTTTTTTGCAAGGAATATGGATAAGACAGAATAACTGGTGTCCATTTCCAAAGAAACTTCTTAATCCTTCTCTCCGATACATCATGAAAATGAAATGATTCAAAAGCAATTTGATCTTGCAAAAATCTAAAAACCATAGTTAATCCAGGTATCCGCCTAGCTTTCCAATTTTTAAGAATACAATATCTAACAGTGAGAATAATAGTGTTTAAACTATTTATAGAGGACATAAAAAGATAACATCCTCTGCAGATAAAGCGATTGATACTTTATATAATTTATTAAACCAAAATATAATCTTTAACCATAATTGTCTTACCCTGGGACATGTCCAAAACGTATGAAGCAGGTCAGCCCTATCATGTGAACAACGGGGGCATAAACTAATCGAAGTCAGGTAAAATCTAGAGATTTTCCAAGGAGAGAGAGATAAAAATTATTAATCAGTTTCATGTGAGATTCATTCCAAGATATCGGAACTTTACATTTACGTAGAGAGTCAAAACTCTGAGAAATCTTATCATGATTTACTGATGGGATTAGTGGCAACCAGGACATACAGATGTTATCCCTAAATACGAGACTCTGTTTGGTCAACATAATATCATACATCAGTGATATTGAAGAGTTTCCTGCCACAAATTTTCATATAAAAAGTTTAATATGCGACCAATCAGAGAGCGAAGAAGTGGGCCAACTTTGAGATAAAACAAAGTGACGAATTTGGAAGTAAGCAAATAGATTAGATCTAACTAGACCATATTTATTAAAAATCATATCCACCGTTAATAATTGGTTATTCTCATCCAGTAACTGTTTGACATAATGTAGTCCTTTATCGGACCAGTTTTTAAAAACTTTTTGATAAAGGCCAGGCAAAAAATTTGGATTATTTACAATAGGTAGCCATTCGGATAACGAATAATCTATATTTAGCATTGCGCAGAACTTTTGCCAGGCAAAAACTATGTTTCTAATAGTAATAAGACATCTGACATTCTGAGGCAGCTTCTGGACATCAATATGTAATATAGCTTTTAACACAAATGGAGCAATCAAATAATTTTCTAGCTCTTCTGATGAGACTAGATTAGTGCCAGCAATCCAATCTATTGCCGTTTTCACCATAGCAGCTAAGTTATACAATTTAATGTTAGGAAGCGCCAATCCCGCCGACCCGGCTTTTTGCATTAATCTAGCCAATGCAATCCGGGGCTTTTTATTGTTCCAAATAAATTTAGAGACTAGGAAATTAAAGAGTTTTAAATCTTTATTCAATAAGAATAGAGGCAAATTCTGAAGCGGATATAACAAACGCGGAAAAATGATTGATTTTATCAAGTTAACTCTAGCTGTGATAGACAGTGGGAAGGCAGCCCAAATTTGTAGATTGGATCCAATTTTTTGAAAGAGAGGCTCAAAATTAGCTTTATACCAAAATTTAGGATTTTTGTGCAAAACCAAACCTAGATATTTAATAGCATCAACCAATTTAAATGGAATATCGAGACCATCTAGCTGGGAAGTATTTATACACATTAGTTCGCTCTTTTCCAAGTTTATTTTATATCCTGAGAAGGAACTGAAAACTTTTAACACATGTAAAATCATAGGAATTGATTGCTGGTAATTGGTGAGAAAAATCAACACATCGTCTGCATAGAGCAACATTTTGAGATGATATATACCGAATGGAATCCCTATCAGAGTATCTCTACATCGAATCGCGAGAGGTTCCAAAGCTATATTAAAAAGTAAAGGAGATAGGGGGCATCCTTGCCTAGTGCCTCTCTGTAATATTATTTTAGGGGATAAAGACCCATTGATAAGTAAAAAGGAAATTGGTTTATGATATAATCTAATAATAAATTGTACAAATTCCCCTTTAAAGCCAAACTTCTCCATTGCCCTAAACAGGTACTTCCATACAATTGAATCAAAGGCTTTGATCGCATCCAGGGAGAGTATAGCAGTCCCTTGTCATAATGGCTTCTTCCTCTGGTCTGGATGGATGATTTTATGTATACACAAAGATAGCCTTGAAGCAATAATAGCCATTAAGATCTTATAATCTGTGTTCAGAACCAAAATCGGCCTATATGAGGCCGGATCTTCGGGATTTTTACCTTTCTTCAAGATAAGCGAGATATTGGCCGCAGAGAAATAACTAGAAATCACTTTATTAGACATATAATAGTGATTAAAAAGATTTTCTAAAGTGGGTAAAAGGAGCTCACCAAAACATTTGGCAACTTTATCATGGACCAAAAGGTATCTTGGTTAATAATATCCGTCTCTACTCCAGAGTATAATTGTTGATAATAGGCAAATAATGCCTCCATAATCCCCTTAGTCTCTGTATATCTTCCCTTTTCAGTTTGAATCGCGGGAATAAAATTTTTCTTTTTTCTAACCTTAGTGAGTCTAGCTAGATATTTAGCGGAGGAGCCGTAAAAACCTTTAAATTTGAGATTTATTCTTGCTTCCTCCTCTAAAAATTTTTGTTTTAAGAAGAAATCTCTTTCCTTCCTATTATCTTGATATTTTTTCCAGTTATCCGAAGTACGCCTTAAACAATATTTTCTATATGAGTTCCTAATTTTATTCATGATTTGGATTTCCCATGCTTTACTCTTTTTCTTCGCTATACTAATATATGATTGTATTTCTCCCCGCATTACAGCTTTAAAAGCTTCCCAAAAAATTTCCGGTTTATTAACATAGCTTATATTGTCAGAATAGTATCGATGCCAGAGGGAACTCAAAAAATTAACAAATTTGGGGTTAGTGTGCAAATATCGGGGAAAATAAAAACTAGGCGTTTGTATCTTATTCTTTAGCCCAGAGGGAAATGATAAAGAAATAATTGCATGGTCTGTGATAATAATATCTCCAATTCCTGTCCCTAATTTCTGGCTGGCTAGATTCTCTGTGATTAACAGTAGGTCAATTCTCGAGAAAGTGCGGTGTGCTTTAGATTCGCAAGAAAATACCAGTTTGTCTGGGTTTTTTAGACGCCATATATCCACTAATTTTAACTTTGCACAAAATTGTGATAGATATTTTGCGTTCTTTTCGTAGGCTAATCTATTTTTATTAGAAAGTCTATCTAGTGCCGGACATAAGGTAGCATTGAAATCACCCCCTAGAATTAAGTTATCAGCACTAAAGGGGAATAATTTGATTTTTATTTTCTCCCAGAATTCTATAGAAAACTTATTTGGGGCGTATATATTACAAATTATGACACATGGATAATGATGTATCTTGCAGCCGAATCTATTTCTACCTTGTCTATTTTATATTCTAGCTCTTTATGAAAAAGGATAGCAACCCCACGTTTTCTAGCGCGGCCAGTCGTAGAGATTACTTCCCCTACCCAATTTATCTTCAGTTTAGCCGCTTCAAGCTCGTTAAGATGTGTCTCCTGAAGGAGAACAATATCTGGTTTATAGCTAGCTAGAGTTTTAATAATCAGTTTGCGTTTAATGGGGGAAGATATCCCACCTATATTCCAAGATAAAATCTTAATTCCTTCCACCATCAAAAATCCGGCTAATTAGCCATTTTACAAAGAACATACCACTCGGGACGGATCGCGAGCGCAGGACGGGGGAGGTAGGGGAGGGGCAGCGGCGGAGAGGGGCGAGAGAGAGAGGAAAAAAAAAAAAAAAAAGGGGGATAAAAATACAATATAGCAACTTAACTGTTTCCATCAACAATATAATCCTTATTATTTAGAAGAGAAAGAGAAAACTCCATATATGACATATTTCCCTTAATTGAAGACTGCCACTTCTACCCTGTCTCTATAATTTTTTTTACATCTGCCGGCTCATCAAAAAAGTATTTAGTACCTTTGTCCTCAACAATAATACGGGCTGGATATACTAGGCGGGCCTTTATCCCTTTATTTATCAGTTGAGAGCAGTATGAAGCTGTCATGCGCAGTAGAGACAGCACAAGGACAAACACACCTGGCCTTAGAGTCCATACCTGATCTGCGGTGCGGGCAGAAGTGGGTATGGTTGGGCGTGAATGGGCGCGACCGGGGCGTGCAGGGGGCGTGGTCGGTCACGGTCACGCATGAGAGATAGAGGGGAGAGAGATAGAGAGGGGAGAGAGATAGAAAGAGGGGGATAGAACAAAAGGGATGGGAAATAGCTAAAGATATGATAAAAGAGGGGAAAGAACAAGAGAGGGGGAGAGAGAGCAAAATAGAGGGGGAGAGAGAAAATAAGAGGGGGAAAGAGAGAGAGCAAAAGAGAGGGGAAGAGAGCAAAAGAAAAGGGGGAGATAGAAAGGGGGAGGAGAGAGAGAGGGGAAGAGATAGAGAGAGAGGGGGGTAGAAAGTGGAGAGAGAGAGGGGGGTAGAGAGAGAGAGAGAAAGAGGGGGGGAGAGAGAGAAAGGGGGGAGAGAGAGAAAGGGGGGAGAGAGAGATTGAGAGAGAGAGAGAGAGAGAGAGGGGGGGGGGGGGAAGAGAGAGAGAGGGGGAGAGAGAGGGGGGAAAGAGAGAGAGAGAGAGGGGGAGAGAGAGAGGGGGGAGAGAGAGAGGGGAAGAGAGAGAGAGGGGGAGAGAGAGAGGGGGAGAAAGAGAGGGGGGAGAGAGAGAGAGAGAGAGAGGGGGAGAGAGAGAGGGGGAGAGAGAGGGGGGGGAGAGAGAGAGGGGGAGAGAGAGAGGGAGTATAGAGAGAGAGTGGGAGAGAGAGAGAGAGAAGGGGGAGCAAAATAGAAGAGGAGAGAGTAAATAAGAGGAGGGAAGAGAGAGAGCAAAATAGAGGGGAAGAGAAAGAGCAAAAGAAAAGGGGGAGAGAGAAGGGGAGGAGAGAGAGAGGGGGAGTAGAGAGAGGGGGGAGATAGAGAGAGAAGGGGAGATAGAGAGGGGAGAGAGAGTAGGGGGGGGAGAGAGAGAGGGGGTGAGAGAGGGGGAGAGAGAGAGAGAGAGGGGGGAGAGGGGGGAGAGATAGAGAGAGAGAGATAGAGAGGGGGAGAGTGCGAGGGGGAGAGTGCGAGGGGGAGAGAGAGAGAGGGGGAGAGTGAGAGGGGGGAGAGTGAGAGTGGGGAGAGGTGGGAAACAGGGGGAGAGAGAGAGAGAGGGGGGAATGAGAGAGGGGGAGAGAGAGAGAGGTGGGGAGAGAGAGGGGGAGAGAGAGGGGAGAGAGAGAGAGAGAGAAAGAGAGAGAGAGGGGGAGGAGAGAGAGAGAGAAGGGGGAGAGAGAGGGGGGAGAGAGAAAGAGAGAGAGGGAGAGGAGAGGTGAGAGAGAGAGAGAGAGAGCTAAAGATAGGATAAAAGAGGGGAAAGAGCAATAGAGGGGGAGAGAGAGCAAAATAGAGGGGAAGAGAAAAAATAAGACGGGGAAAGAGAACAAAAGAGAGGGGGAGAGAAAGAGCAATATAGGATAAATAGGATAAACGAGGGGAAAGAGCAAGAGAGGGGGAAAGAGAGCAAAATAGAGGGGGGGAGAGAAAATAAGAGGGGGTGGAAAAAATTGTTTTAATAAATTTTTTATTATACAAAATAATTAGCTTACAGAAGTAATACAAAATTAAATTCATTTAAATCCAAAATACACAGAGTTAATTGACTATCAGTTAAACTTGCTTTCAATAACAACTATAACAATTGTTGACATACCACTCAGAATGACTTCTATGCAAGCAGTCACCTTATCTCTAGATGGCCTAGAAAGACATGCCACTTGTTTACAAGAGAGGTGTTTTTATAATGTTTCTGTTATCAGATGCAGACATCTTATGTTATTGTAAACATAAACATTTTATACTTA
The DNA here is from genome assembly GCF_027579735.1 of Bombina bombina. Lineage (NCBI taxonomy): Eukaryota > Metazoa > Chordata > Amphibia > Anura > Bombinatoridae > Bombina > Bombina bombina. Next base: position 280,172,527 of record NC_069502.1, read on the forward strand.
GCCTTGAGAAGTTGTTATACAAGTTTTAACATACGCACTTGAAATTGTAATGAGCATCCATTTTAGAGCTATAAATTCAAGGTTGAATAAGTCTCCATTTTAAAATCATAAAACCTCATGTTAGAATGAGTTAGAAAGAGTTAGTTGGTTAGTATTTTAACCTTAACATTTTATATTGTAAAAGAATTTTGTTTAAACATATATTTGAATACAGTTATATATATTGTACACATTTCAAAAGTATTCTTTTTAAAAATATTTGAATACATTTATACACTTTATATATTGCAAAATAAGCATATTAAAGATTATA